>NC_044984.1:116118643-116120886 GCF_008728515.1 Papio anubis
ATCTCAAAGCACAGGTCTAACTGAGGGCCTGCTGGAGACATCCTGATGTGCAAAGAGTAGCCAGGGACTCCAAGGGAAGACTGGGATTGTATCTCCTCTGCCTGGCAGAAATGCCCCATGCATGGTGCATCAAGACAGCCACGTAGAAAACAGTATGGCGGTTCCTCAAAAAATTAAACATAGAATTACCATATGGTCCAGCAATTCCACTTCCGGGGTATATACCTAAAACAGCTGAAAGCAGGTGGGATGTGGTTGCTCACACCTGTAATCCCAGCACTTTGGGAGGCTGAAGTGGGAGAATAGTGTCAGCCCAGGAGTTGGAGATCAGCCTGGGCAACATAGTGAGACTATCTCTACAAGGAAAAAAAAAAAAAAAAAAAAAAGCTAGCGTGGTGGCACATGCCTGTAGTTTCAGCTACTTGGGAGGCTGAGGTGGGAGGATCACTTGAGTTTGAGGCTGCAGTGAGCCATGATTGTGCCACTGCACTGCAGCCTGGGCGACAGAGATCCCATCTTTTGAAATATTGAAAGCGGGGTCTTAGAAAGATATGTGTACACCCACGCTCACAGCAGCATTATTCACAACAGCCAAAAGATGGAAGCAACCCACCTTCCATCCATCCGTGGAGGCGTGGAGAAATAAAATGTGGCTCGTCCATACAGTGGACTGCTAGCCTTAAAAAGGAAGGACATTCTGGCCAGGCGTGGTGGCTCACGCCTGTAATCCCAGCACTTTGGGAGGCCAAGGCGGGCGGATCATAAGGTCAAGAGATCGAGACCATCCTGGCCAACATGGTGAAACCCCATCTCTACTAAAAATACAAAAATTAGCTGGGCATGGTAGCAGGCACCTGTAATCCCAGCTACTCAAGAGGCCGAGGAAGGAGAATTGCTGGAACCCAGGAAGTGGAGGTTGCAGCGAGCCGAGATTGGGCCACGGCACTCCAGCCTGGCAACAGAGTGAGACTCCAGCTCAAAAAAAAAAAAAAGAAGGAAGGAAATTCTGATACACACCACAATACGGATAAGCCTGGAGCACATTATGCTAAGTGATAAATAAGCCAGTCATTAAAGGACACATACTGGGCCGGGCGCAGTGGCTCACACCTGTAATCCCAGCACTTTGGGAGGCCGAGGCGGGCACATCATGAGGTTAGGAGATTGAGACCACCCTGGCCAACATGGTGAAACCCCATCTCTACTTCAAAAAAGTACAAAAATTGCCGGGCGCGGTGGCTCACGCCTGTAATCCCAGCACTTTGGGAGGCCGAGGCGGGCGGATCACAAGGTCAGGAGATCAAACCACAGGAAACCCCCGCCTCTACTAAAAATACAAAAATACCGGGCGCCGGTGGTGGGCTTCGTAGTCCCAGCTACTCAGGAGGCTGAGGCAGGAGAATGGCGAACCTCGGGAGGTGCGAGCTTGCAGTGAGCCGAGATCGCCAGCCACTGCACTCCAGCCTGGGCTTTCACAGCGCCGACCTCGGCTCCCAAAAGTACAAAAAATTAGCTGGGCATGGTACTGGGTGCTTGTAGCCCCAGCTACTTGGAAGGCTGAGGCAGGAGAATCACTAAAAACCAGGAGGCAGAGGTTTCAGTGAGCTGAGATCGCACCACTACAGCCTGGTGACAGAGCGAGACACTGTCAAAAAGACCAGCGCAGGCTCATGCCTGTAATCCCAGCACTTTGGGAGGCCGAGGTGGGCAGATCACCTGAGGTTGGGAGTTCGAGACCAGTCTGACTAACATGCAGAAACCCCATCTACTAAAAATACAAAAATTAGCTGGGTGTGGTGGCACATGTCTGTAATCCCAGCTACTTGGGAGGTGGAGGCAGGAGAATTGCTTGAACCCAGGAAGTGGAGGTTTTGGTGAGCCGGGATCACACCATTGCATTCCAGCCTAGGCAGCAAGAGCGAAACTGTCTCAAAAAAAGACACATACTGTGTGATTCCACTTATAGGTGGTACCTAGAGTAGTCATATTCATAGAGTTTCATAGAGTTGGAAGACAGAGTAGTGGTTGCCAGGGGCTGAAGGGAAGGTGAAATGGGGAATTATTTGATGGGTTCATGGTTTCTGTTTGGCATGATGAAAAGGTTCTGGAAATGGATGGTGGTATAGTCACACATCGCATACTGACATGTCTGTCAAAGACAGTGGTCCCATAAGATTGTGATGCTGTGTTTTTACTGTACCTTTTTCTATGTTTACGATACATTTTAGCAATACGTAACTGCA
>NC_044984.1:116121809-116122166 GCF_008728515.1 Papio anubis
CTGCCTCGGCCTCCGAAAGTGCTAGGATTACAGGCCTGAGCCACTGTACCCAGCCTCTGCCAGTTTTTAAAACTGATCGCGGCCGGGCGCGGTGGCTCACGCCTGTAATCCCAGCACTTTGGGAGGCCGAGGCGGGCGGATCACAAGGTCAGGAGATCGAGACCACAGTGAAACCGCGTCTCTACTAAAAATACAAAAAATTAGCCGGGCGCGGTGGTGGGCGCCTGTAGTCCCAGCTACTCAGGAGGCTGAGGCAGGAGAATGGCGTGAACCCGGGAGGCGGAGCTTGCAGTGAGCCGAGATCGCGCCACTGCACTCCAGCCTGGGCGACAGCGCGAGACTCCGTCTCAAAAAAAA
>NC_044984.1:116122608-116157073 GCF_008728515.1 Papio anubis
TATGGAAGTTACGCATTGCCCAAGATTCACAAATCTAATAACAAGCTGGATGCTGTGGTTTCACACTTCAGTATCTCGAGATGAGGCGGTGGATCATGAGTTTGGGAGATCAGCATTCATCCTGGTTAACACAGTGAAACCCTGTTCTGTTTCTGCAACAGCAAATTAGCTAGGTGTGTGTATGGTAGCCCCAGCTACTTGGGAGGCTGAGCAGAGAATTTTGAACCCGGGAGACGGAGGTTGCAGTGAGCGAGATCACCACTGTGCTCTGGGTCCCAGGCAACAGGGGAGACTCGGCTCAGAAAAATCAATAAAAGCCTGCAGCCTCTGGACCCACAATTTTACCTCTCTTCCCCAGAGAAATCTACTCTAGAGACACACTCTGCCTGTGTGCCCAGAGAGGCCGCAATGACATGATTCAATATTGCATTGCTGGTTATAGTCAGACACAGGAAGCAACATAAAATATCCAGCACTAGGGAAGGACTAAAGAAACTGGAGTATATCTGCAGCACAAAAATATGCCCAGCACTAAAGAGTGGGAGTGCATCCACATATTCTTTTTTTTGGGACGGAGTCTCACGGGGTCAGCTTCCAGGTTGGTGCAGTGGCGTGATCTTAGCTCACTGCAAGCTCGGCCCCGGTTCACGCTTTATTCTCCTCTGCCTCTAGCCTCCGAGTAGCTGGGACTACAGGCTCAGCCACCACTCGCTAGTTTTTGTATTTTTTTTTTTTTTTTTGAGACGTGAGTTCTCTGTCAGCCCAGGCTGGAGTGCAGTGAGGCTGATCTCGCTCACTGCAAGCTCCACCTCCCCGGTTCACGCCATTCTCCCGCTTCAGTCTCGAAAGTAGCTGGGACTACAGGCGCTCGGGCCACCACGCCTGGCTAGTTTTTGTATTTTTTTTTTAGTAGAGACGGGTTTCACCATGTTAGCCACAGGATGGTCTCTCGACCCCTGACTCCTGATCCACCCGCCTCGCCTCCCAAAGTGCTGGGATTACAGGCTTGAGCCATCAGCCTCGGCCGCTTTTTTGTAGGCTTTTAGTAGAGACGGGTTTCACCATGTTAGCTAGGATGGTCTCATCTCCGACCTCGCGGATCCACCCGCCTCGGCCTCCCAAAGTACTGGGATTACAGGCTTGAGCCACCGCCACCGCCTTTTTTTTTGAGACAGAGTCTCACCTCTGTTGCCCAGGCTGGAGTGCAGTGGTGTGACCTCAGCTCACTGCAACCTCTGCCTTGGGTTCAAGCAACTCTCATGCCTCAGCCTCCCAAGTAGCTGGGATTACAGGTATGCACCATTACACCTGGTTAATTTTTGTATTTTTAGTAGAGACAGGATTTCGCCATGTTGGCCACTATGGTCTCCCAACTCCTGACCTCAAGTGATCTGCCCACCTCGGCCTCCCAAAGTGCTAGGATTACAGGTGTGAGCCACCACACCTGGCCCCATATATTGTGCGTAGATCTCCAAGACATATTACTGAGTGAGAAAAGCAAGTTATGGAATCTAATGTATACATTTGATACTGTTAATATACTTTTTAAAAACCCAAAGAATGTGTTTAGGGTATAAGCTACGCTGCTGTCACAAAGAGACCTGAAAGTAAAATGCCAGGAATGAAGTAGTTTCTTTGTCACGTGACAGTCCAGAGGGCAGCGTGGCCCAGGGTGAGTGGGGTTTGTTATCTCCGGTGCATAAAACAACTGTTGCCTGATGCTTGGGGATTCTGTGGGTCAGGAATGTAGACAGAGCACAGAAGAAGGCTTGACTGTGCTCTATGATGTCTGGTGCCTTTTCTGGGAGGACTCGAGTAGCGAGGGGTAACTCACGTGGCTGGGGCTGGAATCTTCTGGGGATTTCTTTTCTTTCTTTTTTTTTTTTGAGATGGAGTTTTGCTCTTGTTGCCCAGGTTGGAGTGCAGTGGCGTGATCTTGGCTCACCGCAACCTCCGCCTCCTGGGTTCAAGCAATTCTCCTGCTTCAGCTTCCCGAGTAGCTGGGATTACAGGCATGAACCACCACACCTGGCTAGTTTTGTACTTTTAGTAGAGATGGGGTTTCTCCATGTTGGTCAGGCTGGTCTCAAACTCCTGACCTCAGATGATCCACCCACCTTGGCCTCCCAATCACACCTGTGCTGGGATTACAGGTGTGAGCCACCACGCCTGGCCATGAAAGTTTCTTTTTCTTTCTTTCTTGTTTTTTAGTTTGCAAAATAAGTTTTATTTTTACTTCTTTTAAAAAATGGACAGGCTGGGTGCCGTGGCTCACACCTGTAATCCCAGTACTTTGCCAGGCTGAGATGGGTGGATCACCTGAGGTCAGGAGTTTGAGACCAGCCTGGCAAACATGGCGAAACCTGTTTCTACTAAAAATACAAAAATTAGCCAGGCATGACGGCAGGTGCCTGTAATCCCAGGTGCTCGGGAGGCTGAGGCAGGAGAAACACTTGAACCCAGGAGGTGGAGGTTGCAGCGAGCTGAGATAGTGCCATTGCACTCCGGCCTGGGTGACAAGAGCAAAACCACATCTCAAAAAAAGAGAAAAAAAAAGAATTAATATTCAATATATATGTACATAACTTCACCCAGGCTACTGTGGACATGCTGTCCATGGGTTAGCCCTGCTCTTCAAGGAGCAGTAATATACAAAAAATTAATTGGGCGTGGTGGCATGCACCTGTAGTCCCAGCTACTTGGGAGGCTGAGGCAGGAGAATCGCTTGAACCCAGGAGGCAGAGGTTGCAGTGATCCGAGATCATGCCACTGCACTCTAGCCTGGGTGACAGAGCAAGACTCCATCTCAAAAACAAACAAACAAAAGAACCCCATAAACAAAACCTTCCAACTTAGTGAAAACAAGGCATTCAATGGCAGACCAGCAGCAGAAACTGCTTATTACCAGTTTATACTAGTCATTTATGAAGTCATATCTCTATAAAAACAAACACTAGAGAGAATAAATAAATAGATTTAAATAAAGTGATAAGCATAACTACAAATAAATACCATATTACCAGATTTTTTTTGAGACAGAGTCTCACTCTGTCGCCAGGCTGGAGTGCAGTGGTGCGATCTCGGCTCACTGCAACCTCCACGTCCTGGTATCAAGCAGTTCTCTTGCCTCAGCCTCCTGAGTAGCTGGGACTACAGGTGCATGCCACCATGCGCAACTAAGTTTTGTATTTTTAGTAGAGATAGGGTTGCACTATGTTGGCCAGGATGGCCTCCCTCTGTTGACTTTGTGATCCACCTGCCTCGGCCTCCCAAAGTGCTGGGATTACAGGCATGAGCCACCGCGCCCGGCCTTTTTTGTTTTGTTTTGTTTGAGACCAAGTCTTGCTCTGTCACCCAGGCTGGAGTGCAGTGGCGCGATCTCGGCTCACTGCAACCTCCACCTCCTGGGTTCAAGTGATTCTTCTGCCTCAGCCTCCTGAGTAGCTGGGATTACAGGCACATACCACCACGCCCGGCTAATTTTTATATTTTTCGTAGAGATGGGGTTTCACCATGTTAGTCAGGCTGGTCTTGAACTCCTGACCTTGTGATCCACCCCCATTGGCCTCCCAGAGTGTTGGGATTACAGTGGGCCCTGCCATATTACCAGATTTTAAACAAGAATCTATAAAAGTTTTACTACCTAAGGACTTTCACTCAAAGAAGAAAAAATACATAGTAACACCAAGCTTGCAGGGTGGTGAATTAACAGATATATTTTCTCTTAATGGAAACTTACCTAGCTTCAGTAACATTTCCGGATGAGGCATCAAGTTATTGTTGCACATTTTAAAAAGACTGGTCCAGCAGTGTTTCCTCTAAATTTTAATTACCCCTCTTCATTTAAACCATTAGCAGGACCATCGTTACATGGATTGTCTAGAATGTCTTCGTTTAATCCATTTGACTTCTCCTTTTGACCATCATCAGTATTAACCTCTTCAACTGTCTGTGCCCCTTGTGTATTCATTAACATATCATTTCCTAGGGACTATTACTCGGCAGCTTTGCCTTCCTTCTTTCCAAGGCCAGTTGTTTATTTCTCTCAGTTCTTTGTTGTTGCTCTTCTGTTAGGCTTCTACTTGACTCAGAAGCAAACATCTCACTTTCAGATGAGTTTATCAGAAAGGGATCTCATTCAGTAGCAGATACATCATGTCCATTATTTCCTGCAACTTCATCATTATTGGTAACAAAATCTTCACGTAAAATAGAGAGATCAAGTTGAATTCGTTTTAAACAGGTTTGAACTTCCTTTTTATTTCCCAGGTATTCGTCTGTCAATAAAATCCTCAAACTGCAGTTTAGGGAATAGCCTGTGTGCCCAGTGCTCCATGTGTCTCATTAGAGTCTTCAAGTCTTCAGCCTCATGACCTTTACCTTTGGATTCTGCCTTATCAAATACATGCCTTAGGGCTGGAAGTCCTCTCTCTGAAATTAGTCTCAGTCAGCCTGAATATATTTCTTTTAATTCTTCTCTTTGGAGGTACAGGAAGAGGTGCCCCACTCACTGACTCTTCATCAGGTTCAGCTCCTTCACTATCTTGTCTTTCTGGAGAGGCTTACACAGAAAGCAGGGGCCACAGCGTGGAAGTTGGCATGAAGACTAAACGCACTTCTCACGAGACTGGGGAACTTGCCCCCGCCATCCCCCCTCCTTTATTTTTTTTGGAGATGGAGTCTCGCTCAGTCGCCCAGGCTGAAGTGCAGTGGTGCGATCTAGGCTCACTGCATCCTTTATCTCCTGGGTTCAAGCGATTCTCCTGCCTCAGTCTCCCCGAGTAGCTGGGACTACAGGTGCCCACCACCATGTCCAGCTAATTTTTTTTGTGTTTTTGGTAGAGATGACGTTTCACCATGTTGGCCGTGCTAGTCTCAAACTCTTGACCTCAGGTGATCCGCCTGCCTCGGCCTCCCAGAGTGCTGGAATTACAGGCATGAGCCACCGCGCCCGGTCTTCTTTTTCTTTTTAAGACAGTCTCCCTCTGTCGACTAGGCTGGAGCGCAGTGGCACGATCTCAGCACACTGCAACCTCCACCTCCCAGGTTCAAGCAGTCCTGCCTCAGCCTCCCGAGTAGCTGGGATTACGGGCATGCACCACCGTGCTGTCTAATTTTTGTAATTTTAATAGAGATGAGGTTTCATCATGTTGGCAAGGCTGATCTCAAACTCCTAACCTCAGGTAATCCTCCTGCTTCAGCCTCCCAAAGTGCTGGGATTACAGGGGCGAGCCACTGCGCCCCGCCTGGATGTTTGTTTATGTACGTGTCTGGAACCTATGTGGGACTGACAAGATTTGTCTTAGTTGGGACTATTGATTGGAGTGACTACACGGGACTTCTCTGTGTGGCTAAAGCTTCATATAGCATGGTTGCCTCAGGATAGCTGTACTTTTTGCTCCAAGAGCAAGTAGTTCCACTTACTTAGTTGCTCCAGGAACTTAGGTGGAAGCCACAGGGCCTTCCGTGACTTTTTCTCAGAAGTTATGTAGTGTCAATTCTGCCATATTCTATTGTCAGACTAGTCACAAGCGTACCTAGATTTAAGGGGAGTGAACAGAGGCACTGCCTGTCTATGTGAGGCATGATAAAGAATAAGTGGCCATGTTTTAAAACCATTACAGTGGGCGGGGCACAGTGGCTCACGCCTGTAAACCCAGCACTTTGGGAGGCCGAGGTGGGCAGATTACCCAAGGTCGTGAGTTTGATACCAGCCTGGCCAACATGATGAAACCCCGTTTCTACTAAAACTACAAAAATTAGCTGGGTGTGGTTGTATGCGCCCTTAATCCCAGCTACTCGGGAGTCTGAGGCAGGAGAATCACTTGAACCCAGGAGGCGGAGGTTGCAGTAAACCGAGATTGTGCCACTGCACTGCAGCGTAGGTGACAGAGCAAGACTGTCTCAAAAAAGAAAGAAATCACAGTTGAGAAGCTGTGTCCCATGAGGCTGCACTGGGACTCAGGTTAGTTTGGTTGGGGAGGGGCAATGGGCTCTGCCGCTTCTGGCTTCAAGGTAACTGAGCCCTTTGTTGCATTTCCTAGCCAGGGAAGAGAGAGTGGACGGCAAGCAGTTCCTAATGAAATATGTGGTTCAGAACTTGCAGAAGTTGCCGGGTGCAGTGGCTCACATCTGTAACCCCAGCACTTTGGGAGGCCAAGATGGGTGGATCACTTGAGGCCAGGAGTTCGAGACCAGCCTAGTCAACATGGTGAAACCCCATCTCTACTAAAAATACAAAAATTAGCTGGGCATGGTTGTGCACACCTGTAGTCCCAGCTACTTGGGAGGCTGAGGCACGATAATTACTTGAACCCGGGAGGTGGAGGTTACAGTGACCTGAGATCAAGCCACTGTACTCCATCCTGGGTGATAGAGTGAGACCCTGTCTCCAAAAAAAAAAATCCGGGCACAGTGGCTCACACCTGTAATCTATTCTACTAAAAATTTACTAAAAATATAAAAATATGAAAATTAGCCAGGCATGGTGGTGCACACCTGTAATACCAGCTACTTGGGAGACTGAGGCAGGAGAATCGTTTGAACACAGGAGGTGGAGGTTGCAGTGAGCCGAGATCGTGCCACTGCACTCCAGCCTGGTGACAGAGCGAGACTCCATCTCAAAAAAAAAAAAGCAGACCTCAGCCATAGCTGCAGTGTTTTAATTTTTAACAAGGATGATGTCTTCATGTTTTACTTGTGACATTAAATATTAATTGAAACAGATGAGGTCCTGATGAGCATCTGGCAGCTGATTTTGTAGCCCTGGTCTTATCTCTTTATGGCAGGAACCAGCACCAAAGGCCACCAGGAGGGGTGCAGGGCCCTTATCTCACAGCAGCCTCTCAAGCCAGGGCCCTGTCTTCCCCAAGGCTGCATTGTCTGGGCAGGATCTCTCCACCTCTGTCCTCCTTGTCTGGTTTCGTTATCAGCAGGTATTTGTTGGACATAGAGGGCTGTTTAGCACTGAAGAATTCAAAAGTGATTAAAACACAGCCTTTCTTCACACAGATAACTTGTTAATTGCCAATGGAAAGTTGGACACTACATAGTGCAGAAGCTGGGTGGGCATCCTGGCTGCCTTTACCCAGCAAAGTTAGCATCATGGATATGGTGTCCCTCCTGGCAGGAGCCACTAATAAGGGCACAACATCCTTTTAGTAACATGCTGGTACCCATGCATGCCTCAAATCATGAGGAAACATCCACAAACCCCCACTGGGGGACATTCTTCCAGAAAACTGGACCAAACGCTTTAAAAACTTAAATTCGGCCAGGCACGGTGGCTCATGCCTGTAATCCCAGCACTTTGGGAGGCCGAGGTGGGAGGATCATTTGAGGTCAGGAGTTCCAGACCAGCCTGGTCAACATGGTGAAACCCCATCCGTCTCTACTAAAAATACAGAAATTAGCTGGGTATGGTGGCACCTGTAATCCCAGCTACTTGGGAGGCTGAGGCAGGAGAATCGCTTGAACCTGGGAGGCAGAGGTTGCAGTGAGCCAAGATCACACCACTGTACTCTGGCCTGGGCGACAAGAGTCAAACTCTGTCTCAAAAAACAAAAAACAGGCCAGGCGCGGTGGCTCAAGCCTGTAATCCCAGCACTTTGGGAGGCCGAGACGGGCGGATCACGAGGTCAGGAGATCGAGACCATCCTGGCTAACACGGTGAAACCCCGTCTCTATTAAGAAAAAAAAAAAGGCCGGGCGTGGTGGCTCACGCCTGTAATCCCAGCACTTTGGGAGGCCGAGGCGGGCGGATCACGAGGTCCGGAAATCGGAGCTTGCAGTGAGCTGAGATCCGGCCACTGCACTCCAGCCTGGGCGACAGAGCGAGACTCCGTCTCAAAAAAAAAAAAAAATAACAAACTTAAATTCACGAAAGGCTGAGATTGGGAGATTGTTCTAGATTAAAGGAGAGTAAAGAGACATGAACAGTACCAGAAGGCATGAGACTGAATTGGATCCAAGATCTGAAGGAAAATTGCCATAAAAGAGACAGTCAACAAAATTTGAATTTGAGTGGTATGTGAGGCCATAGCATTGTGTTATATCAACATTACATTTTCTAGACGATTGCCCCTTGAACAAGGTGGGTTAGGGGTGCCAATCAGTCGAAAAGCCAAGTATATAACTTTTTTTTTGGAACAGAGTCTCCCTCTGTTACTGAGGCTGGAGTGCAGTGACACGATCTCAGCTTACTACAGCCTCCACCTCCTGGGTTCAAGTAATCATCTCACCTCAGCCTCCCGAGTATCTGGAACTACAGGCGCCCGCACCACACCTGGCTAATTTTTGTATTTTTAGTAGAGATGGGGTTTCACCATGTTGACCAGGCTGGTCTTGAACACCTGGCCTCAAGTGATCCACCCCCCACAGCCTCCCAAAGTGCAGGGATTGCAGGTGTGAACCACTCAGCCTGGCCAGAAACTTTCGACTCCTCCAAAACTACTATTTTTTTTGTTTTTTTTTTTTTGGAGACAGAGTGCAGTTGTGTGATCTCAGCTCACTGCAATCTCCGCCTCCCAGGTTGAAGTGATTCTCCTGCCTCAGCCTCCTGATTACAGGTGCCCTCCACCATGTCTGGCTAATTTTTGCACTTTTAGTAGAGACAGGGTTTCACCATGTTGGTCAGGCTGGTCTCAAACTCCTGACCTCAGGCAATCCACCCACCTTGGCCTCCCAGAGTGTTGGGATTACAGGCACGAGTCAATGTGCCCGGCAACTCCCACAAAACTTCTATCAGCCTAATGTTGAGCAGAGTCTCACTGATAACAGAGACAGTCGATTAACACACATTTTATATATGCATTATACATTGTATTATTACAATAAAGAAAGCTAGAGAGGCCCCGCACGGTGGCTCACGCCTGTAATGCCAGCCCTTTGGGAGGCTGAGGCAGGTGAATCACCTGAGGTCCGGAGTTTGAGACCAGCCTGACCAACATGGAGAAACCCTGTCTCTACTAAAAATACAAAATTAGCCAGGCGTGGTGGTACATGCCTGTAATCCTTCAGGAGGCTGAGACAGGAGAATCGCTTGAACCTGGGAGGTGAAGGTTGTGGTGATTGGAGATCATGCCTGTGCACTCCAGCATAGGCAACAAGAGTGAGAGTCTGTCTTAAAGAAAAAAAAAAAAAAGCTAGAGAAAAGAAAATGTTATTAAGAAAATCATAAGGAAGAGAAAATATATTTACTCTTCAGTAAGTGGAAGTGGACCATTGTAAAGGTCTTCATCCTTTGTGTCTTTACATTGAGGAGTAGCAGGAGGAGGAAGAGGAGGGCTTGGTCTGCTGTCTCACGGGTGGCAGAGGTGGAAGAAAATCTGTGTATAAGTGGACATGCAGTTGAAACCCATGTCATTTAAGGGTCAGTTGCGTTTGATAATTGTACTATGGATATTTGAGAGAATATTGCTGTTCTTACTAGATACACACTGTACTATTTAGGAGAAAAGAGGTGTGTTGTCTACAACTAACTCCCAAATGGTTTAGCACAGGAGTGGGCAAATCTTTTTGGTAAAAAGCCAAATAGTGAAAATTTTGAGCTTTATGGGCCATATGGTCTCTGTCACAACTACTTGTTTTGCTGTTAGAGTCCCAGCACAGCCACACGGAATATTTAAATGGGTGGGCGTGGCTGTGTTCCAATAAAACTTTATTTATGGATACTGCAATGCCAATTTATATAATTTTCACACACCATGAAAGATTCTAGTGATTTTTTTTCAACCCTGCAAAACCCATTTCTGTCTTACTGAGCATACAAAATTAGGTAGCCAGACTTGGCCTGCGGCTGTGGCTTACGATTGCCTGCCTGATATAGAAAAAGAACATACAGGCAGGCATGCACATGTGTGCACACGCAGGCACGCATATATGGGGGATAAAGCAAATACAGAATGAAGGAACCGCTGGTGAATCTGGGTGAAGAGTAGAAGCGAGTTCTTTGTATTGTTTTTGTAATTCTGCAAGCTTGAAATTATTATTATAATAATTATTATTTCGAGATGGAGTTTCACTCTTGTTGCCCAGGCTGGAGTGCAGTGGTGCGATCTCGGCTCACCACAACCTAAGCCTCCTGGGTTCAAGCGATTCTCCTGCCTCAGCCTCCTGAGTAGCTGGGATTACAGGCATGCGCCATCACGCCTGGCTAATTTTGTGTTTTTAGTAGAGATGGGGTTTCTCCACATTGGTCAGGCTGGTTTCAAACTTCCGACTTCAGGTGATCCACCTGCCTTGGCCTCCCAAAGTTCTGGGATTACAGGCATGAGCCCCTGTGTCTGAAATTATTACTATTATTATTATTATTATTATTCATTTATATATGTATTTGAGACGGAGTCTCACTCTGGAGTACAGTGGCATAATCTCAGTTCACTGCAACCTCCGCCTCCTGGGTTCAAGCAATTCTCATGCCTTAGCCTCCTGAGTAGCTGGCATTACAGGCGTGAGCCACCATGCTCAATTTGAAATTATTTTAAAATAAAAACATTGGCCGGGCGCGGTGGCTCAAGCCTGTAATCCCAGCACTTTGGGAGGCCAAGGCGGGCGGATCACGAGGTCAGGAGATCGAGACCATCCTGGCTAACACGGTGAAACCCCGTCTCTACTAAAAGATACAAAAAAACTAGCCAGGCGAGGTGGCGGGCGCCTGTAGTCCCAGCTGCTCGGGAGGCTGAGGCAGGAGAATGGCGTGAACCCAGGAGGCGGAGCTTGCAGTGAGCTGAGATCCGGCCACTGCACTCCAGCCTGGGCGACAGAGCGAGACTCCGTCTCAAAAAATAAAAAAAATAAAAATTGAAAAAAATAAAAACATTAAATAAAAGCATTGATTTTTCCTTCCTGGGGGGCCCAGGAAGGACAGAGGGAAGTCACCCTTTTATCTTCCTAGTGGGTGGGCCAAGGTGACTCACTCTATTCAAGGTGATTCACAGCATTCTTGGATGTCTCTCCTAATTGTCATCTAGTCACTTGTCATTTTTATTGTCATCTAGTTAATTCTTAGCCTTTGCCTCTTCCTTATTTACTGACTTCCTTTTTTTTTTTTTTTTTTTTTTTTTGAGATGGAGTCTTGCTCTGTCACCCAGGCTGGAGTGCAGTGGCAGACCTCAGCTCGCTGCAACCTCCGACTCCCAGATTCAAACAATTCTCCTGTCTCAGCCTCCTGAGTAGCTGGGACTACAGGCATCTGCCACCATGCCCGGCTAATTTTTGTATTTTTAGTGGAGACAGGGTTTCACCATGTTGGTCAGGCTGGTCTCGAACTCCTGACCTCAAATGATCCGCCTGCCTCAGCCTCCCAAAGTGCTGGGATTACAGGCATGAGCCACCGTGCCTGGCCTCACTTAACTTTCATACCTAGGTGCCTTGCTTGGCAGGCAGGGGAGTTTAGCCTCTGTGCTCACTGTTGGACCATCCGCTTTTGCTCTCCCTCTGGTAAATCCATCTCTCCAACCGCTAAAAAAAAAAAAAAAAGGTCACTTGAGTTTGTTGGTTTATCGTTGCTTTGTTTTTCAATGTTTTTTAATTTCTCAGGGCCCATGTTAACCTTGTCTGTATCATTCCAATTCTAGTACACGTGCTGCCAAAGCGAGCAGTGGCTTATTCTTTTTGTTATTGAGACGGAGTTTCGCACTTTCACCCAGGCTGGAGTGAAGTGGCCTGGTCTTAGCTCACTGCAACCTCCACCCGCTGGGTTAAAGTGATTCTCCTGCCTCAGCCTCCCAAGTAGTTGGGATTACAGATGCCCGCCACCATGTCTGGCTAATTTTTGCATTTTTAGTAGAGATGGGGTTTCACCATGGGAAAATACAAGAGACTTTGCCTCAGTAATGGGGGAACAGAACACAGTAACTTCTTGACTTTGCCACCATCACACACCTCCCAATAAATAACACCATAGGCAGGGAAACAACCCCTTATCTCTGGACTTCTAAGACAAACACCAACAATTTAGGGAAACCAACACGGGAGATGAAGACCATGACATTAAAAACAATAAGCTGGCTGGGCGCGGTGGCTCATGCCTGTAATCCCAGAACTTTGGGAGGCTCAGGCAGGTGGATCACAATGTCAGGAGTTTGAGACCAGCCTGGCCAATATGGTGAAACCCCGTCTCTACGAAAAATTAAAAAAAAAAAAAAAAAATTAGCCGGGCATGGTGGTGGGCACCTGTAATCCCAGCTACTTGGGAGGCTGAGGCAGGAGAATTGCTCGAACCCAGGAGACAGAGCTTGCAGTGAGCTGAGATCATGCCACTGCACTCCAGCCTGGGTGACAGAGCGAGACTCTGTCAAAAAGAAAAGAAAAGAAAATGACCTGTTCACATTCTCCCGCACACCTTCCCCCGGGGTCCCCTGTCCTCCAGGAGACGCACAGGATCTACAAGCAGAAGCTGGAGGAGCTGGCTGCGGTGCAGACGCTGTGTAGCAGTTCCATCAGTAAGCAGAAGAAGCACCTCAAGGACTTGAAGCTCACACTCCAGAGGTAGGTGTGGCTGCAGCCCGTGGGCTGCTCTGGTTCTGAGGGACAGAAGCCCAACTCAAAACAGGCTGAAGCAGAGAATGGCAATCTCAGTGGAAAAGGACAGGACTGGGAGTTGTTTCAGGCATCACTGGATCCAGGGGTCAAAGGGTGTTTTGGGGCATCTGCTTTTTTCCCTCTAAATTCTGCCTTCCTCTGGATTGGTGTCACTCTCAGGGTGACTGTCCCCTCCACCAACAGTGCCAGGCTTATATTCTCTAACCTTGCTTCCTGCTGGCTGTGCCACCCCGGCTGAAGGAGAGTTTCTCTTTTTTTTTTTTTTTCTTGAAATGGAGTCTTTCATTCTGTCACCCAGGCTGGAAAGCAATGGCGTGATCTCGGCTCACTGCAGCCTCCGTCTCCTGGGTTTAAGTGATTCTCCTGCCTCAGCCTCCCAAGTAGCTGTGATTACAGGTGTGCGCCACTGTGCCTGGCCGAGAGTTTCTTTTTCCCAGTACTTCAGCCGACATTCTGGGTTAGTCCTCATTGGCTGGGATTGGTTGAATGCCCATTTGTGAACCAATCACTGAGAAGCTGCTTGGACAGCCCCATGCCGTGCGCTCAGTCTGTGGCCCTGGGAAGTGGAGGGACAGCCATGTGGGTGGTGGGAGAAGAAGATGAGTAGTTTCCCAGGGGAAAGGTGGGTGCTGTTATAGGAAGGTGCCCTGCTGGACAAGTAAACAGGCAGCGTCCTTTCGTGGGTGTGGGGTGTCCTCCCCACTGGGGCCTCTGGGGTAGTGGCCACTAGGTTGCCATCCCTGGTGGAGATGTGCTTGAGCTCATAGCTGAGTTCGGTTCCCCAGGCCTGGATCGTGTTCATTTCCTGACTTCTCCAGGTCTGGGAAGTCCCTTCCTGCCTGGTATGTGAAGGGGCCCAGTGGATGCAGTGACCCCCTTGTCAGGCAGGGAAACTAAGGCTCCAAGTGACTTGTCCCGAGTCACTTAGCTAGGCTTCTATTTTAGAATCTGGGACTCTTGGTTAACTCTTTCCTTGTGGACAATTTTGGAGGAAGGTCCTGAAAGGGGTAGAGAGTGTGGATGGCCCCATGCAAACACATCACCAGATGTGGCTTTGGAAAAACACGTCTTGGTAATGGCAGGACTCAGAGTCTAGAGTTTTTTCAGTCCAGAGTTTTTCAGATTCTCAGTGATTGCTTCACAGATGGGCACATGGCTAACCTCAGCACTATTGATGGGGCTGTGGGGGCTGTGCAGTGCACTGTGGGATAGTGAGTAGCATCCCTGGCCTCTGCCCACCGATGCCAGTAGCACTTCCGCCCCAGGTGTGACCACCAAGATGTCTCCAGGCATTGCCGGCTGCTCCCAGTTGAGAAGTACTGGGTTAGAAGGTTGACCCATGAGTTAGGGTCTTAGACCAAGGACCCCTGCCATTCTGAGATGTCTCTGCTGGCTTGTTTTCTAGTTTTGAGAGTTCCATGTTACCAAAGAATAACAGACCTTAACTGGTCGACTGCTTATGCTTTCAGGGGCTTTCTGTCTGTCCTCTTGGTAATCTGTAGGTTATTCCTTTATTTCTATTTTTAAAAATTACATTGATTGATTGATTGATTCATTCATTCATTCATTCATTCATTCATTCATTCATTCAGAGATGGAGTCTCGCTCTGTCGCCCAGGCTGGAGTGCAGCGGCACAATCTCAGCTCACTGCAACCTCTGCCTCCTGGGTTCAAGCAATTCTCCTTCCTGTCTTAGCCTCCTGAGTATCTGGAATTACGGGTGCCCGCCACCACGCCCAGCTAATTTTTGTACTTTTACTAGAGACAGGGTTTCACTATGTTGGCCAGGCTGGTCTCAAACTCCTGACCTCAAGCGATCCTCCTGCCTTGGCCTCCCAAAGTGCTGGGATTACAGGCGTGAGCCACTGTGCCTGGTCTTATTTTTTTTGAGATAGGGTCTTGCTCTGTCACCCAGGCTGGAGTGCAGTGGCGCAATCATGGCTCACCACAGCCTTGATCTCCTGGGCTCAAGCAATCCTCCCACCTTAGCCTCATGAATACTAGGACTACAGGCGTGCACCACCATGCTTGGTGGTGGTTTTTTGTTACTGTTGTTGTTTTTGAGTCAGAGTCTCGCTGTGTCGCCCAGGCTGGAGTGCAGTGGCACGATCTCGGCTCACTGCAACCTCTACCTCCTGGGTTCAAGCAATTCTCCTGCCTCAGACTCCCAAGTAGCTGGGATTACAGGGGCCTGCCACCACGCCTAGCTAATTTTTATATTTTCAGTAGAGACAGGGTTTTGCCATGTTGACCAGGCTGGTCTCGAACTCCTGACTTCAGGTGATCTGCCCACTTCAGTTTCCCAAAGTGCTGGGATTACAGGCATGAGCCACCACATCCAGCCCCGGGTTGTTTTCTTAACCACCTCCCCCGTCTTTTTTTTTTTTTTTTTGAGAGAGAGTTTCGCTCTTGTTGCTCAGGCTGGAGTGCAATGGTGCGATCTTGGCTCACTGCAACTTCTGCCTCCCAGGTTCAAGTGATTCTCCTGCCTCAGCCTCCCAAGTAGGTGGGATTACAGCCATGCACCACCATGCCCAGCTTATTTTGTATTTTTAGTAGAGACGGGGTTTCTCCATGTTGGTCATGCTGGTCTTGAACTCCCGACCTCAGGTGATCGGCCCGCCTCAGCCTCCCAAAGTGCTGGGATTACAGGCATGAGCCACCACGCCTGGCCTTGGTTGTTTTCTTTGATTAATTTTTTGTAGAGACTGGGTCTTGCTATGTTGGTCAGGCTGGCCTCAAACTCCTGGCCTCAGGTGATCTTCCCGCCCTGGCCTTCCAAAGTGCTGAGATCATAGGCGTATGTTCTGGGACTATAACATCATGTCTGCTAGCTATTTCTTTAGAAAAATGAGACGAAGGCCGGGCGTGGTGGCTCACGCCTATAATCCTGGCACTTTGGGAGGCCGAGGCAGGCAGATCATGAGGTCAGGTGATCAAGACCATCCTGGCTAACACAGTGAAACCCCGTCTCTACTAAAAATACAAAAAAATTAGCCAGGTGTGATGGCAGGAGCCTGTAATCCCAGCTACTCGGGAGGCTGAGGCAGGAGAATGGCATGAACGCGGGAGGCAGAGCTTGCAGTGAGCCAAGATGGCGCCACTGCACTCCAGCCTGGGTGACAGAGCGAGACTCTGTTTCATAAAAAAAAAAAAGAAAGAAAAATGAGAAGAAAAATAGTATTGTTAGTAATTATCCCTTGAGCTCATACTATCAAATATTATTCTAGATGCTCTATGCTGTACTTACTCATTTAATCCTCACCAGGCTATTGTCTGTGAGGTAGACTTGAGGTTATCCCGGTTTTTCAGGTATGGAAAATAAGGCAGAGAGGTTTAAGGATTTACCGAAAGTCACAAGACTACCTGGGAGGCAGCATCACTCCCCCAACCCAGAGAGTTGAGATAGGGAACTGTGGTTGCAAGAGGCACTGGGGTAGAAGGCGGAGGCACGGGGTAGAAGGTGGGAGGCACTGGGGTAGAAGGTGGGACACACTAGGGTAGAAGGTGGGAGGCTGGGACTGGGGGAGTCCATAGCCCTCCTCCCTCTGAGTGACGCCCCTTCCCCTGTGCTTGCATCTCTGTCCACAGGTGCAAACGCCATACCAGCCAGGAGGAGGCGGAGCTCGTTCAGCAGATGGCCGCAAATATCAAGGAGCGGCAGGACGTCTTCTTCGACATGGAGGCCTACCTGCCCAAGAAGAACGGGTAGGAGTTGGCAACCTCCCCACCCCTAGCACAGGCCCATGCCCAGGCCTAGCACAGCTGGTTCATATAACTCTCACCTTCCTGCTGGTGCTCAGATTGAAGGGGAAAGAGGGAAGAAAGGGCAGGAGACGTAAGAAGGCTTCCTTACGCATTCCTCCGTGAGCCCAGGAGAGCACCTTAGCCACACCATGGGACGGCAGTATTCCTGGGAGGGCCGTTGCAAGGAACCAGCACCTACCGCATGCCTGGTGCCACCTGGGGTTAAAAGGGAGGTGTTCTCTCCCAGGAGAACAAACATGCATTGAGTGCCTCCTGTAGGCTCAGAGCTGTGCCAGGAACTCCTGTGATGTCACTCGTTTTATCCTCAACAACCTGTGCGTCAGACCAAGAGATCCCCATTTTTACAAGATTCAGAGACATCAGCGAATGTTTGGCCACACCAGGATGTGAACAGCAGACATTCTGACTCCAAAGCCCACGTTCTTTCTATTTTCCCCCTTCAGAGAAGTCCCCTCCCTCAAGTGATGTCATTGCCACCTTGTTCTGGAGAGAGCTGCTTACAGCCTGGTATCATCGTGACCCGGCATACGCTGCTGAGCCCAGTCAGTTCACCCTGACCCTGTTTTCCGGATCAGCCTTGCGCTGAGTCAGAGCCTGCGCTAGGAGGCGGGGCTCCTTTCAGGCCTGTAGCAGGTGGGAGGGAGCTGGTTAGCCCTGTTACGTTTTAACCCATTCCTCTGAGCTTCTCCTTTTTTACTATGTTTGGGTAAAGACTCCCTGAGTTAAGTGATGATCATTTTCTGCAGAATGAACAGCAGCCTAGCATTCGTGACCCTCTTACAGTGCCATGCGCATCTGCCTCCTGCCCCTCTGTGCCTCTTACCTCGGTTGGGAATCGTTGGATTGCAAATGATAGAAAACCCAGCTCAAGGCTGGGTGTGGTGGCTTGTGCCTGTCATCCCAGCACTTCGGGAGGCCGAGGTGGGAGGATCACTTGAGCCCGGGAATTCAAGACCAGCCTGGACAACATCGTGAGACCTCCTCTCTAAAAAACTTTAACAAAATTGGCATGGTGGTGTGTACCCGTAATCCTAGCTACTTTGGTGACTGAGGTAGGAGGACTACTTGAGCCTAGGGGTTTAAGACTGCAGTGAGGCTGGGCACAGTGGCTCACGCCTGTAATCCCAGCACCTTGGGAGACTGAGGCAGGTTAAGGTTAGGAGTTCGAGACCAGCCTGGCCAACATGGTGAAACCCCTAAACCTACTAAAAATACAAAAATTAGCTGGGTATGGTGGCACGTGCCTGTAATCCCAGCTACTTGGGAGGCTGAGGCAGGAGAATCGCTTGAACCTGGGAGGTGGAGGTTACAGCGAGTCCTGATCATGCCACTGCAGTCCAGTCTGGACAACAGAGCGAGACTCTGTCAAAAAAAACTACAACACTGCAGTGAGCTATGATCATGCCATTGCACTCTAGCCTGGGCAACAGAGTGAGACCCTGTCTCTAAAAATAATAACAATGATAATAATAATAATGAAAAATAAAGAAAATCCTTTTTTTTTTTTTTTGAGACGGAGTCTCACTCCGTTGCCCAGGCTGGAGTGCAGTGGCCGGATCTCGGCTCACTGCAAGGTCCGCCTCCTGGGTTCACTCCATTCTTCTGCCTCAGCCTCCCGAGTAGCTAGGACTACAAGGCGTCTGCCACCACGCCCGGCTAATCTTTTTGTATTTTTAGTAGAGACGGTTCAGCAGGATGGTCTCGAACTCCTGACCTTGTGATCCACCCACCTTGGCCTCCCAAAGTGCTGGGATTACAGGCGTGAGCCACCGCGCCCAGTCCAGAAAATTCTTTAAAAATTGACCTAGAGGTTGTACCTATGCCTCCACCTCATTGGCTATGTTTAGTCACCTGCTGACATCTGGCTGCAAGGCAGGCTGAGAAATACGGTCTTTAAGGCAGCATGGAGGGGAAATCAACTCCGCACACTCTCGTGTCACAGGTGTAATGTCCTTTGGTCAGTCATTATTCTCACTCGATGTGGGGGTCCATTTACCCGCAGAGCTTAGGCCCCCTATCTTCTAACATCACTACTTGGGATGTGCTTGTTAGGTGTGTTGAGTTTGAATTGCAGCATTTCTCCACACCCACCTTGCTAAGGATTACAGGTGTTTCCTTCCAGGCTCTACTTGAACCTGGTCTCTGCATGGAATGGACCTCCTCAGCAACCAGCCATGGGTGTCTACACTCACAACCCAGATCCCACACCTCACATCCCACACCCCGAATCCCACACCCCATACCCACACCTAATCTCACACCACAGCCCACACCCCATACCCCACACCCCATACCCCACACCCACACCCAATCCCACACCCCACCCACACCCTACACCCCCACACCCACACCCAATCCCACACCCACACCACATACCCAACACACCATATCCACACTACACTCTACCACTCACTAATTCCTCCAAACCCCACCCCACACCCACACCCCACACCATACCACAACCCATACCCACACCCCACACACCATACCCACATCCACACCCCACACCCCACACCAAACCCCACGCCACACCCCACCCCCATACCACACCCACATCCCACACCCTACACCACATACCCAACACACCACATCCACACCACACCGCATACCCACACCCCACACCCCATACCCCACCACACCCCACACCCCATAAATTCTACACTCACATCTACCCTACCTCTACCCTATACCTACAATTCTACACTCATACCTGACACCCACACCCGCACCCAATCCCACACCCCACACCCCATACCCACACCCCATACCACACCCCATACCCACACCCCACACCACACACCACACCCCACACCCCATACCACACCCCACACCACACCCACATCCCCACACCACACCCACACGCCACACCCACACACCCCCACACCCCATCCACACCCCCCACACCACACCCACACCCCACACCACACCCCACATCCCACACATGCCACACCCACACCACACCCCACACGCCACACCTAACACACCACACCACCCTATACCTACACCATACCACCCCACACTTGCCACCTACACTCCCACACCACACCCTACACACTACACCTAAATACACTACACCTCTACACTCCCCACACCCAACACACCACACCCACACCCCACACTCACACCCCACACCCACACCACACCCCACACCCACATCGCACACCCACACATCACACCCCACATCCCATACCCCATACCCACACCCCACACCCACACTCACACCCCACACACCCATACCCCACACCCACACTATACCCCACACCCACAACCATACCCCACACCCACAACCATACCCCACACCCACACCATAATACCCCATACCCCATATTCACACCCCACTCTCACCCCACACCTTATCCTGCACCCCACCTCCCACACCTCTACCCCCATTACCCCTCACTCCCCACACTTCCCGCTTGGCTCAGAGACCTCCGGTGTTCTGCCTTCAGCTCAGGGAAGATGCATCCAAGCTAGAATTTTTGCATAAATAAAAACCTGTTCACAGGTGAGGCTCTCGCTGTTGGAGTTTCTGACACTCTCCTCCTCTCGCACCTGGGAGAGGCGTTCCTGCCTTCCTTCCTTTTTCAGAGTTAGTATGTTGGGTGGATGGGACTTCCCATTTCCCAAATAGCCCTGCTCTGTTCCATGCCCTATCACGCACACACTTCTCCTGGGAGATGGGCAGTCCTGTCTACCCTGAGTCTACCCCATTTCCAGATGGCCGCAAACCCTGGCCTTTCAGCAGCAGCAGTTGGTTGATGGAAGAGGCCCTGTCTCTGCCCCCTGCCTGTCTCCAGCATGGGCCCAGAGCCCCAGACCAGAGTCCAGGGACATGGGCCTTCTGCATACTTGGCCCTCTTCCCCTCATTGGTCACCACCAATCTGTCAAGGCCAGGTCTCTCCTTTAGTGGGATGGAAAGGTCCTTATGGGCCATGGCAGTGGCTGTAGGACAAGGGTCTGATGGGGCTAAGGGCCATGCCCAGGTACTGGAATAGTCATGGTAAGGGGCACTCCCCTGGGCGTGTCTGTCGTGGCAGGTTTGCCTACAAGGACGAGTATGAGAAGTTCAAGCTCTACCTGACCATCATCCTGCTCCTGGGTGCCGTGGCGTGTCGATTTGTCCTTCACTACAGGTAGTGGGTATGGCCATGTGCGCCTGGGCCTGGGCATGCAGACATCAGGTGGGGGCCGAGAGAGGGATCCAGGGGACCCAGGGCCTCTCCTGCTTCTGTGTTGTTTGGCGTGATGAGGTGTAGGGGAGAGAGGGGCCATTTCTCATGGGAAGTGCCAGTCCTGTCTGTCCCACCTCCATCCAACAAATATCTGTTAAATGGCTGCTGGAAAGGCCTTGTGCTAGTTAAGAAAGAGTTGATTACCAGCTGTGATGACTCATGCCTGTAATCCCAGTACTTTGGGAGGCCAAGGCAGGCAGATCATTTGAGGTCAGGAGTTCAAGACTAGCCTGACCAACATGGTGAAACACCATCTCTACTAAAAATATAAAAATTAGTTGGGCATGGTGGAGTATGCCTTTAGTCCTAGCTACTTGGGAGGGTGAGACAAGGAGAATCGCTTGAACCCAGGAGGCAGAGGTTGCAATGAGTTGAGATCGCTGCACTCCAGCCTGGGTGACAGAGCGAGACTCTGTCCCCTGCCCGCCACAAAAAAAAAGGAGTTCACTGTGGTCTGTCCGTACAGTGGCATATCGTTCAGCTATAAAGGGAAATGAAAAGTTGGGCACGGTGGCTCACACCTGTAATCCTAGTACTTTGGGAGACAGGAGGACTACTCGAGGTCAGGAGTTTGAGCCTAGCCTGGGCAACAGAGCAAGACCCCTGTCTCTACAAAGATAAAAAATGAAATTATTTAGTTGGGTGCAGTGGCTCACACCTATAATCCCAGCACTTTGGGAGGCTGAGGTGGGAGGATTGCTTAAGCCTAGGAGTTCGAGGCTGCAGTGAGCCGTGATCACACCACTGCACTTTAGCCTTGGGGACAGAGGGAGACCTGGTCTGAACAAAAGAGAGAGAGAAATGAAGCTGTGTCACTGACCCAGGGTGCCGCATGGATGAACCTTGGAAACGTGATGCTGAGTAAAAGAACCAGTCACAAAAAGATATACAGTAGGATTCCATTGCTGAGAACTGCCCAAAACAGGCAAATAGAGACAGGGAGTAGGTGAGTGGTGGCCAGCGGCTGCGGGAGGCAGGACTTGAGGGCATGACTGCCACTGGGTACAAGGTTTCTTTTTAGAGTAATAAGAATGTTCTCCCAGCCTGGGCAACATGGTCAAACCCTGTCTGTACTAAAAATACAAAAATCAGCCAGACGTGGTGGTAGGTGCCTGTAATCCCAGCTAAGAGGTTGAGGCAGGAGAATCACTTGAACCTGGGAGGCAGAGGTTGCAGTGAGCCAAGATTGTGCCACTGTACTCCAGTCTGGATAACAGAGCGAGACCTTATCTCCAAAAAAAAAAAAAAAAAAAGAATGTTCTGGAATTAGGTAATCGTTGTACAACTCTGAATATACTAAAAATCACTAAATTATATACTTTAAAAGAACAAATTTTATGGTATGTGAATTATATCCCAATTATTAAAAAAAAAGAGAGAAGAAGAAAAGAAAAGAAGGTGGGGTGTGGTGGCTCACGCCTGTAATCCCAACACTTTGGGAGGCTGAGGCAGGCGGATCACAAGGTCAGGAGATCGAGACCATCCTGGCTAACATGGTGAAACTCCATCTCTACTAAAAAATAAAAAAAAAATTAGCCGGGCGTAGTGGCGGGCGCCTGTAGTCCCAGCTACTTGGGAGGCTGAGGCAGGAGAACGCCGTGAACCTGGGAGGCGGACCTTTCAGTGAGCCAAGATTGCGCCAGTGTACTCCAGCCTGGGCGACAGAGCGAGACTCCATCTCAAAAAAGAAAAGAAAAGAAAAAGATGGTTTTGAGACCAACTGGCTGTTACTATGGGCAGGTTCCCTCTGGAAGCCTCAGTCTCTCCATCTGTAAAACAAGGGTGACGGGAGTCTCTGCCTCACAAGGCTGTGACAATTCACTGTGCGTGGAAGCTCCACCCTGGCTGGCATGTAGAGGCGCTGCTGGGGGGCTCCACGGCTGCTGGTGCCATCCGAGTGGGGCACAGCCATGCCGTGAGGCTGTGGGCTGCTGCTGCCCTGCCTGAGGGGTTTTGTTCCTTTCTCTGGAACAAAACCCAGGGGAAGCGGCCAAGTACGGCTTGGGCATTTGGCCCACGTGCCAAGTGTTTATTGCCTGGCAGGCGCTTGACTGGGCGTCTGGCTGCTGGTCTGGCCACTTGAATGCCCAAACAAAGGCTCTTTTAGGCCCTGGGCCCATGCTCGCCTGCTGCCCAGAGCCTGGCCTATTTCCACGAGGGCAAAGGCTGCGCACATCTGCAACACCCCTCACGTACCCCCCTCAAAGAGGGTAAACGTTGTCAGTGTGTAGCCGGAGTCCCTTGCACAGGGACCTCCAGGGCCCTCTGAAGGCAAACCTGTGCTGTCCTGAGGCCCAAGGTTCCCCGAGGGCCTGGGAGTCTCCTTTTCTCCCACCTGCTTTTGTGTTCATCTCCCAGGGCCACCGTAACTAAGTACCGTAGACTGGGGGCTTAAAACAGCAGATATGTTTCCTACAGTTCTGGAGGCCGGCGGTCTGAAAGCAGGGCGCGGCAGGGCCGTGCTGCCCCACAGGCTTCTCAGAGGGAGGACCCTTCCTCACCTCCCCAGCTTCTGGGAATTGCCAGCAAGCCCTGGTATTGCTCAGCCTAAAGCTGTGTTTCGCTTGTCTCTGTCTCTGTCACCACGCCACACGGCCTCCTTCCCTAGTATAAGGAAGCTAGACGCTGGATTTAGAGCCCACCCTAACACAGTATGACCTCATTTTAACTAATTGCATCTACAAAGACCCCGTTTCCAAATAAGGTCCCAGTGGACATGAATTTTGGAAGGATGCTGTTCAACCCAGTATACCTTCCATAGGCTAAAAATGGGGCAGAGGAGGGGGATTGGACGGGCCATTCATCTCTGTGCCGGTGCCCCTGGGAAGCCTGCCCTGCTGTTTAACCTTAGGCAAGTGACTAACCTCTCCCAGCCTTAGTTTCTTGACAGATACAGTGAGGGCGACAGGAGCTCCTTGGCAGGGCAGCTTGGAGGGCAGAAGCTGTGTCTGGAGACTGGTTAGACTGGTGCCTGTTTATTAGCACTGGTTAGCGTCATTGTTTTGTGCTAAGACTGGGTACACGTGAAAAGGCTCACAGCTTCATAGCCAGTGCATCCACGGAGCAGGATTCTCTTTTCTTCCTCTTGCCGCCCTTGGAATGGTTTCCTGGCTAGGCTCCCAACCCAGAGGCCCTTCTTGGTACCACTAAGCCCGCAGCTGGGCATGGCCAGCGACCTGCAGGGTTCTGGGTCCAGCTCTGCCACTCATGAGCTGTGTGACCTGAAGTGGAGTCCTGGCCCTCTCTGTGTCTACCTCCTCAACTTTTCCGCAGGCTCCAGGACATCCTCCACCAGTACTACTTAGGCATTTGGAGGCTTTGGTGAGGTGGCAGGAGAGTTGGAAGCCTCCTTCTGCTGCCTTGAGGCCAAGAGGCTGTGACTGGTTAGGACTGTCCTCTATCGGGTTTGAACCAGGCTAGGAAAGAGGTAGTCAGAGTTAAGTTTGGCTTGAGTGGGCTTGGGTTTGGACCTCACTCCAGTGCTTGCCGTCTGCGTGATCTGTAAAATGGGAAGTAGTACTGTCTTAGTGTGGGTTGGCCCAGAAGAGACCCCCAAGACAAGCATTTTAGTGCCAGTCATTTATTCAGGAGGTGATCTCAGGAGACACTGGTATGGGAATAGGAAGTGAGACGAGAAAGCATTATCCTGCGGGCAGCTGGGGCTCAATACTGCTAGGGAATGGGGGGACAGCGTAGAACATGCCTCAGAGTTATCCCACTTGAGGGTGAGGGAGCTGGGGTATTTATCCAGCAATTGCTATCAGTTGGGGCAGTTGAGGACTGTCCCCAGAGGGTGTTAATTGCTCCACCCTTCTGATCTGCACCTAGCACCAGCAGAATAGATGCTGGTGGCTTGATAAAGCCCCCAGGAACACCCAGAGTGGCGGGTTCTGGCAGGTGGAAGTCGTGCCGACAGGGAAGTGGTAAGTGCACCTGCTTTTAAGAACCAGTTCTGTAGTGTCCAAGGGCCTAGAGTGATCGTCTATGCAAAATGCCTGCAAGGTTGTAAGTTCCCAATAATTAGTCCCTGCCTAGTGCTGAATAATGGTCCCCAAAGATGTTCATGTCCTCGTCTCCAGAGCCTGTGAATAAGTTACCTTACAGAAGGGACTCTGCAGATGTGATTAAGACTCTTGAGATGGGCTGGGTGTGGCGGTTCATGCCTGTAATCCCAGCCCTTTGGAAGGCTGAGGTTGGAGGATCGCTTGAGCCCAAGAGTTCAAGACCAGCCTGGGCAACATGGCAAAATCTCGTCTCTTCAAAAAATACAAAAATTAGTTGGGCATGATGGCATGCGTCTGTAATCCCAGCTACTTGGGAGGCCAAGGCAGGAGAATCACTTGAACAACAGAGCAAAAACTGTCTCAGAGGTGGAGGTGGAGTCTTGCTACGACCAGTCCAAGCTAGTCTCAAACTCCTGAAGTCTTTGTCCTTGACCCCAACAGGGAAGGTACCATGTACCTCCCAGTGTCACACAGACTTATCCAGTATGGGAACAGAAATGGCCGTTGGGTGCAGTCTGTCTGCATAAAAGGGAGGGAGGGAAGCCCCCCCAACTCCTCCATTTCTCTCCCTAAACTGGGAGATGCTTTTCACCAACTATAAGGGCCCTGGGGGCAAAATGAAAGGAGGATGCAACTGCTTTGAAGCTTTGTGACCCTACTTTGTGGTCGCAGACAACAGACACTGTGCCCACACCTTGCTGAACCATTGCTCACAAAGTTTGTCTCGAGAGTTAGGAACAGACCCTGGAATCTCAGGGCCTCAGTTCAAATCCGGCTCTGCCTCTTCCTGGCTGTGGGACTGTGGGTGAGTCAGTTGTTCTCCTGAGCTGACACCCCCCACCTGGAGAGCAGAGAGAAGACATGTACCTCCTGCATGGGGCTGCTGGGGACACTAGCTGAGGACGGTGCCTGAGAGTAGCAGGGCAGTATATGGTGCCCATCATGACTTTGGAAGCACCACAGAGCGTCCACAGTCTCAGAAGCACAGCTCTGAGGACATCAGAGGCCAATATGACTTGAACAGGAAATGAGTGTGGCAAGGGAGGGAGCTGGGCCTCCCCGGGGCGGGGTCACTTATTTATTTATTTTTATTTATTTATTTTTGAGACGGAGTCTCGCTCTGTCGCCCAGGCTGGAGTGCAGTGGCGCGATCTCGGCTCACTGCAAGCTCCGCCTCCCAGGTTCACGCCATTCTCCTGCCTCAGCCTTCCGAGTAGCTGGGACTACAGGCCCCCGCCACCACGCCCAGCTAGTTTTTTGTATTTTTAGTAGAGACGGGGTTTCACCGTGTTAGCCAGGATGGTCTCGATCTCCTGACTTTGTGATCCGCCTGCCTCGGCCTCCCAAAGTGCTGGGATTACAGGCGTGAGCCACCGCGCCTGGCCACTTATTTATTATTTATTTATATTTTTGGGATAGAGTCTCACTCTGTTACGAGGCTGGAGTGCAGTGGTGTGATCTCAGCTCACTGCAACCTCTGTCTCCTGGGTTCAAGCGATTCTCCTGCCTCAGCCTCCCAAGTAGCTGAGATCGCAGGAGCGCACCACCACGTCCAGATAATTTTTTGTATTTTTAATAGAGACGGGGTTTCACTATGGTGGCCGGGCTGGTCTTGAACTCCCGACCTCAAGTGATCCACCTGCCTCAGCCTCCCAGAGTGCTAGAATGATAGGCATGAGCCACTGCACCCAGTCCAAAAAAAGTTTTTAAAATTAGCCTGATGCGGCACTGTGCACCTGCATTCCCACCTACGTAGGAGGCTGAGGCAAGAGGATTGCTTGAGCCCAGTAGGTTAAGGGCTACAAAAGGCCATGATCACATCACTGCACTCCAGCCTGGGTGACAGAGTGAGACTCTGTCTCTAAAAACAAAAAAAATTGCCGACAAACCTTTGTCAGCGCCTCATTAAAGAGACTGGCAGTGGTGGGGAAGCCCTCAGAGGGGCATCTGTCACTGGCTCTCTCCCAGAGTTCTTTCCCCCGGGGATGCTCTCATGGTGGGTGGGCCTCCTCACTTCACAGATTGCAGGGCTGAGGCCGGTGAGGCTCTGATAATCCCCACACAGCGGTTTGCCGGCCCTCCATGCTGACCAGGTACAGCAGGCTCCATAGCCCGGATCTGTCGCCTTCAAGGCTGGATCAGCCCAGCCCCGTGCCATGGTCACCATGGAGGAGGACGGCCCAGCCCTGTGCTTTGGTCACTGTGGAGGTGGACGGTCCAGCCCCGTGCTGTGGTTACCATGGAGGAGGAAAAGGAGTTCTTTAGTTAGTGTTACAGACAATATGGCACACTGGGATTTTTTTGTGTATGTAACAATGTTTACAGATGGTTTAAGGGGACAGAGGGAGTTTATAGCTTAACACTGCAGACAACCTAACATGGAACATCTAGTCTCCTGGGTTTTTTTTGTTTGTTTTTTGTTTTGAGATGGAGTCTCATTCACCAGCCTCGGCCTCCCAAACAGGAGCCACCGCGCCCGGCCAGGTCTCCTGTTCTTAAAGTCCTCCCGTTAGTGTTAGTGGTGGTGGTATTCACGTTCCCCGCAGTCAGTCCGAACGGGTCTGCAGCGATCTCCATTCTTGCCTCCTCAGAAGAAAGAATTTGACTGAGGGGCGTAAGGCAGAAGAAGAAACAAGTTTTACAGCAGGAATGAAAATATATTAAAAAGCTTGGCCGGGTGCGGTGGCTCACGCCTGTAATCCCAGCACTTTGGGAAGCTGAGGCAAGTGGATCACCTGAGGTCAGGAGTTTGAGACCAGCCTGGCCAATGTGGTGAAACCCTGTCTCTACTAAAAATACAAAGATTATCTGGGCGTGGTGGCAGGCACCCGTAATCCCAGCTACTCTGGAAGCTGAGGCAAGAAAATCGCTTGAACCCGGGAGGCGGAGGTTGCAATGAGCTGAGACTGCACCATTGCACTCCACCCTGGGCGAAAGAGCGAAACTCCGTCTCAAACAAACAGAATGCTTTAAAGCAGGAATGAAAAGCCACTGGGCGCGGTGGCTCATGCCTGTAATCCCAGCACTTGGGGAGGCTGAGTTGGGTGAATCACTTGTGGTCAGGAGTTCGATACCAGCCTGGCCAACACGGTGAAACCCCATCTCTACTAAAAATTCAAAAATCAGGCTGGGTGCAGTAACTCACGCCTGTAATCTCAGCACTTTGGGAAGCAGAGGCAGGTGGATTACGAGGTCAAGAGATCGAGATCATCCTGACCAACATAGTGAAACCTCGTCTCTACTAAAAATACAAAAATTAGCTGGGCATCGTGGCATGCACCCATAGTCCCAGCTACTCAGGAGGCTGAGGCAGGAGAATCACTTGAACCCAGGAGGCAGAGGTTGCAGTGAGATCCTACCAGGAGGCTGCTGATCACCAGCTTCATGCTTTTCCTATCTGTAGGGAGACTGCCTTTCCCTGGCACTGGGTGCGGCCAATTATTATTTTAGAGAGACAGTTAACAACCACCTGACCATTACCTGATGGTCGCCTGACATTCCTGGTTGGAGGGGGCCCTGTTTTTGTCTGACTAGCTACCTACTCTAACACTGTAACATCACAGACAGTGGGGCCCATAGGTAATTTTTGTATTAAATACGTGTAACAAAGTTTACAGATGCTTTAAGGGGACAGAGGGAGTTTATATCTTAACACTGCGGGCAACCTACAATAGAACATTAAGTCTCTCATTCTTTTGTTTTTTTTGGGACAGAGTCTCGCTCTGTTGCCCAGGCTGGAGTGCAGTGGCACAATCTCAGCTCACTGCAACCTCCACCTCCCGGGTTCAAGCAATTCTCCTGCCTCAGCCTCCTAAGCAGGTGGGACTACAGATGTGAGCCACCACACCCTGGTAATTTTTGTATTTTTAGTAGAGATAGGGTTTCACCATGTTGGCCAAGCTGGTCTCGAACTCCTGGCCTCAAGTGATCCATCCATCTTGGCCTCCCAAAGTGCTGGGATTACAGGCGGGAGCCACCACGCCTGGCCAGATGTCCCATTCTTAAAGTCCTTCCATTAATATCCCACCAGAAATTTCACATCACACGGGAAGAGTTTAGAAGACAGACAGGTTGCCCTGGGCTGAGTGGTCAGGGAAGGAGGGGAAGACTCAGCTAGAGCTTGAAGCACAGGTAGGACTCAGGGAGAAAGATGAGGAGGTGCAGAGGCATTTGCAGGGCCGGGACAAGATGCCCGAGAGACCAAGCTCCCCCTGCCTCCCTGGTGTCATAAGGGCTTCCAGAGGCAGTGTGTGCTGTGGGCAGCCCTCCGCCTGGTTTGCTGCTCTTTGAGGTGAGGGTGGGATGGCTGTGCCTGGTTCTTATGCCTGTACCCCTCCTGGGGGCTGTTTCCTTGCACAGGGTGACTGATGAAGTCTTCAACTTCCTGCTGGTGTGGTATTACTGCACACTGACCATTCGGGAGAGTATTCTCATCAGCAACGGCTCAAGGTACCTGGGGGCCTGGCTTTGTGGGGAGCACAAGAGGAGTCAAACGGAAATGTCACGAGGGGCGTCAGATCGGGGCCAACACCCTCAGGCTGCATTCCTCTCCTCCTTGGGGGGTTGCTCTGTGACTGTTCAGATCCAGGAAGGTGGAAAGCTGATGCTGCTGATGCAGCAACTCTTGTTTCTGATTAGCCTCTTGCTTATGAGCAACAGACAACCTAACTCAGACTGGCTTAACACAATAAGAGACATACTTTCTCATAAAAAGAAGTGACCGGGACAGGCGTGGTGGCTCACGCCTGTAATCCCAGCACTTTGGGAGGCCGAGGTAGGCGGATCACGAGGTCAGGAGATGGAGATCAGTTTGGCCAACATAGTGAAACCCCATCTCTACTAAAAATACAAAAAATTAGCCGGATATGGTCCCAGCTACTCAGGAGGCTGAGGCAGAGTAGCGTGAACCCGGGAGGTGGAGGTTGTAGTGAGCTGAGATCACACCATTGCACGACAGCCTGGGGACAGTGCAAGACTCTGTCTCAAAAAAAAAAAGAGGTGACCCATTGTTCTGCCTTCAGGTAAGGCTTGATCCAGGTGCTCTCCATCTCTCACTTCTGCCTTCTGTGTTGTGTTTATCTCAGGTTGCAAGTGGGGCACCCAGCAACTCCAGGCTCATGTCACTATAGCATTCCCAGCAAACGGAGCATATTCCTCTCTTCCAAGACTCTCACTGGGTCACAATGCCTATGTCCAGGTGCAGAATGGATCATGTACCTATCCCTGAACCAGTCACTGTTACCAGGGATTGCAGTGCTGTGACTGGCCAGACTTGAGCCTCACACCCACCCTGATAGCCGTCACTGGGAGCGGAGAAGCTGAGTGTCAAGAGAGGAATGGTTCCCCAGAGGACAACTGGGAGACCATTACTCGGAGGATGGATGGGTTTTGGTGACAAGAGTAGATGGGTGGTCTTCCACGGGGAGACAGAGGGGAGAGTGGACAGGTGAAGAGGGTATTAGGCCAAACCTGCCCCACCAGAGAGATGATGCTGGGGAGGACGGAGGCCGGGCTAGGAGTGTGGACTCCTGGGTTCCGGCCCCAGTGCCGTCGCTGAGCAGCCCTGTGACCCTGGGCAAGCCACGTCTCCTCTTTGGACTGTTTCAGAGTCCCATGGGGGAGTGGACGCTGAGTGAGTCCAGGGAAGACTGGGCATTCCCCTGGTCCCCATCTCTGAAGGGCTCTGAGTGCGAGAAACCCTGTTGTTTTCTCTCGGTCTCCTTCTTGCCCTGCCTGCCTCTAAGCTGAGTCTTGAGACGCAGTTAAAACCCATGACTTGCCACCTGGAGGACCTATTTTCCAAAGGTCTAATTCCTTCTGGGGGGCCACTGGAACCTCAGCATGCCATTCTTTTTTTTTTTTTTTTTGGAGACAGATTCTTGCTCTGTCGCCCAGGCTGGAGTGCAGTGGTGCGATCTCGGCTCACTGCAACCTCCGCCTCCCAGGTTCACACCATTCTCCTGCCTCACCCTCTGGAGTAGCTGGTACTACAGGCGCCCGCCACCACGCCCAGCTAATTTTTTGTATTTTTAGTAGTGACGGGATTTCACTGTGTTAGCCAGGATGGTCTCTATCTCTTGACCTCATTGTCCGCCCACCTCGGCCTCCCAAAGTGCTGGGATTACAGGCATGACCACTGCGCCTGGCCAAGATGGAGTCTTGTTCTGTGGCCTAGACTGGAGTGCAGTTGGCGCCATCTCAGCTCACTGCAGCCTCTGCCTCCTGGTTCAAGCGATTCTCCTGCCTCAGCCTCCTGAGTAGCTAGGATTACAGGCATGCGCCACCACGCCCAGCTAATTTTTGTATTTTTAGTAGAGACTGGGTTTCACCATGTTGGCCAGGCTGGTCTCGAACTCCTGACCTCAAGTGATCCACCCGCCTCAGCCTTCCAAAATGTTGGGATTACAGGTGTGAGCCACTGCGCCCGGCCAACATACCATTCTGGTTCCTGTTCTTTCCTGAAATAAAAAGTAACAAGCTCCTGCTTCCTCCTTCCTCCTGGGAACTAGTGAGGAACACCCAGGAGCTGCGCAGCCTCCACCACCTCATGTGCCACCTTCCCGCTTGTTTGCCTTGTGGTCTTTTATGGCAGGTCCCTGCCCTCCCCTGAACATAGAGCCTGGAGGTAAGGACAGGAGCCCCCCTCCTGCCTAGCCTCCTGAGGGCAACAGGAAGTCTCAGGAATGCAGCCTTGTGGCACACAGCCATTTAGAAAACATCAGTGTGTAGGCCGGGCGTGGTGGCTCACGCCTATAATCCCAGCATTTTGGGAGGCAGAGGTGGGTGGATCACTTGAACCCAGGAGTTCGAGACCAGTCTGGGCAACAAAATGAGACTTCATCTTTACCAAAAAAAAAAAAAAAAAAAAAAAAAAAAATTACCTGGGCATGGTGGTATGTGCCTATAGTCCCAGCTAATTGAGAGGCTGAGGCGAGAGAATCACTTGAGCCCAGGAGTTTGAGACCAGCCTGGGCAACATGGGGAAACCCCATCTCTCCTAAAAATAGAAAATTAGCTGGGCGTGGTGGTGCATGCCTGTAATCCCAGCTACTCAGGAAGGCTGAGGCAGGAGAATCGCTGCAACCTGGTGGGCTGAGGTTGCTGTGAGCCAAGATCGTGCCACTGCACTCCAGCCTGGGCAACAAGAGCGAAACTCAGTCTAAAAAAAAAATGAGCCAGGCATGGTGGTGTACACCTGTGGTCCTAGCTACTCAGGAGGCTGAGGTGGGAGGATTGTATGTGCCCGGGAGGTTGAGGCCGTTGTACTCTAGCCTAGGCAAGTGAGACCCTGTCTCAAAAAAAAGAGTTCTCCCGGGCATGTGATACCTCTGGCAATCATTAACACTTTAGTAAGAGTTACTCTGGGCAGCTTTTTATTCTAATGTGATGCTGTGGGTGGGGGATGACCAGAGAGATGGGAGCAGCACCGAGCAGAGGTCTCTGCAGGCATAGGGCTCTCCAGCAAAACAGAGAGGGCCGCTAACGGGGCAAAAAAAAAAAAAGTTCCAAAGCCAGCCTCCCTTGCCTAACAGTTTAGCAGGAACTTTTCAGAGTTCCTGGAGTTCACTCTCTGACAGGAGAGCAGGGATGGTTGTCTCTGAGCTTGTAATTCAAAGTTTCGTGTGAGTCTGCTCTACCCTCCGTCTGCCATTCATCAGACATTTGTTGAGCGTCTCCTAAGTACCGAACACTGAACTAAGGGACTCCAGGATAAGTCACACACTGCCTTCTGGGAGCACCCACAGAGGTTTTTTTTTTTTTTTGAGACAGAGTGTTGCTCTGTCACCCAGGCTAGAGTGCAGTGGTGCAATCTCAGCTCACTGCAACCTCTGCCTCCTGGGTTCAAGCAATTCTCCTGCTTCAGCCTCCCGAGTAGCTGGGATTAGAGGTGCCCACCACCATGCCCAGCTAATTTTTGTATTTTTAGTAGAGATGGGGTTTCACCATGTTGGCCAGGCTGATCTTGAACTCCTGACCTCAGGTGATCTGCTCACCTCGGCCTTCTGAAGTGCTGGGATTACTTCAGAGCCACCGCACCCAGCCCAGAGTTTTTTTTTTACTAAACACCTTTTCATGGCAGATATAGTTCAAGGAACTTGAGGTTGCAATGGAACCTTTCCTCCAGGCCTGTCTCCGCTTGGTGGTCTGAGGAAGGGGTTTGAATAGGCAAGTGGAGTCTGGAATAGGGCCTCTGGGCCCGAATACATGCAGACAGATGCGTTATCTTCTATTTAGGGTGGTCTAAAAGTATTTGTGTTTTGCAGTCATTTTTTGCACCAACCTAATGACTACAGGAGCTGGGGCCAGCTTGTGGGGGAGGGGGCAAGGCAGGTGGGCTAAATCCGAGTGACTCAAACTTGTGACTCATCTTCCACATCTGTTGGAGATTTAGCCTCCGCCCTCCCCCAGCTCCTCCTCAGGGCTGATTGATCCTGGGGGCAGGCAAGGGAGATGCCTTGGAGGCCTCCCCTCCCGCTCTTTACCAGGGAGTGGCTCAAAAGCCCTTGCAGGAGGGCCTGTGTGGAGGCCGTGGGAGGTGAGACTGGGATGAACTCTAGTTTCTCATCCCGAAGCATCCGCTCAGGGCTGGTGCGCGCCGTCAACACCCCACGGTCTTTGTTAAAGTGACCCAAACCCAAGTTCTGCCGTGAGGAAGGGTCCTGGGGCCACAACGGCATTCCAGAGACAGCATCGCTGAACCCTGTGGGCCTCCTGGGTGCTTGCTGCCCTCTTCTGGTCTGATGGAGGCGCTTTTGTCCAGTTCTGGCTGTACCTGAGATTTGAATTGGGACGGGAGGTGTGGTCAGGGGAGCAGGTAGGGGTGGGGACTTCTGCATCGGGAGATGCAGCCACCCTCGGTTTGTGTCTGGTGCCTGCCAAGTGAGATGCCACTCATCAGCTCAGCACAGTAAGCAAGTCAGCTTCTCTTGTAAACTTGAAAATGATGGAAACTCATCCCATAGAGACTAAACCTGAAGGGGTCTCATGGGCCCATGTCACTGGGAATTTCCATTCAAGGAGGTCAGAAGGGCTCAGGCAATGTTCATGGCCCGGTTCCAGCTCCCTGTTCCGTTTTCCCCTGCGATGACTCCCAGCGGCCCCCAGGCGGGCCTCCGGCCAAAAGTAACCCCTGAGCTGACAGACCTCACTCCACCCCAGTTGGAATCTTGACACAGACTTCTGATTGGCCGGGCTCGGGTGACCTACTGATCTCTGAGAGCCAGTCACTGTTGCCAGAGGGCCGCAGAGGGTCCTGATTGGTTGGCTGGGGGGTCATGTGCTTGGGTATAAGACTGAGCTCTATTCCAGTCACCTGGACTGAGTGTGGGGGTGATATGGTTCCCCACAGGGGCAAAGCAGATCTGCAACTGGGCAAAACAGCCTTTGTCTATTACAGTTAATTCTGGGCCAGAATGAGTAATGACTTGGTGATCATGTTTGCTTTTCTAGGGAGCCAGCCTAGGGTGCCTGCCTCTAATTGGCTTTGTTTGTTTGATTTGAGAGAGAGTCTCGCTCTGTTGCCAGGCTGGAGTGCAGTGGCCGGATCTCAGCTCACTGCAAGCTCCGCCTCCCGGGTTCACGCCATTCTCCTGCCTCAGCCTCCCGAGTAGCTGGGACTACAGGCGCCCACCACCTCGCCGGGCTATTTTTTTGTATTTTTTTAGTAGAGACGGGGTTTCACCGTGTTAGCCAGGATGGTCTCGATCTCCTGACCTCGTGATCCGCCCGTCTTGGCCTCCCAAAGTGCTGGGATTACAGGCTTGAGCCACTGCACCTGGCTTGTGTTTTGTTTTTTAGAGACAGAGTCTTGCTCTGTTGCCCAGGCTGGAGTGCAGTGGCCGGATCTCAGCTCACTGCAAGCTCCGCCTTCCGGGTTCACGCCATTCTCCTGCCTCAGCCTCCCGAGTAGCTGGGAC